>NC_060181.1:66327329-66329829 GCF_021184085.1 Oncorhynchus gorbuscha
TGTTGCAAAAGGATGTGTCTAATCATTTTAGCCTAAGATTTGATCAGGAAACAGCAGTTATGCTGTCATGGAGGATGAGTCTCCCTCATAGTATTCATGATAAATACAATAGATGATTTTAATAAGGCGAAACCTCCTTGATATTCTACATGCCTCACTAAATAGAAAACTGCATCTTAAAATCCTTTGGGTAGGTAGAAAAAGACACACACAAACACACACCCACACGCACACACACACACTCACAAATACAAAGCCACTCTGTCTCAGTCAGAGAGTGAACTGTGATCCGTTTTGACTTTATGAACTGTAGCAGATATGTCAGTGGGCGACTGGCCAGGTCCAGACCATGTCCTCTCTGCCAGCTCTACTGCCTTAGGGGCCCCAGGGAAATGATTTTGGTTCCAACCCCTGCCTGAGACCCGGTAACTGACTGATCAATACACCTTAGTGGTCAGTCACTTTATGGAGCCGCCCCTGGAATCAAGAGCATCATTAACATTAGTCATTGTGGACCTGTCTGGACCATAGTCAGACCCACAGCCTAATATTAAATGGCTCAGAAGTTGATATTTATAGTGTCTCAGAGTAGGAGTGCTGACCTAGGTTCAGTTTTTCATTTTAGATCATGATGAATAAGATGGGGGATCTGATCCTAGAGCAGCACCCTTACTCTGAGACACTGATCCCCAGAAAGGATACTGACAGTATCTTTATGTCCTGGACCAGTACCAAAGCACCAATATAAAGTGCATTCGGAAAGTATTCAGACCCCTTGACTTTTTCCACATTTTGTTACGTTACAGCCTTATTCTAAAATGTATTACATTGTTTTTTCCCCTCATCAATCTACACACAATACCCCATAATGGCAAAGCAAAAACAGGATTAGACATTTTTTTAACATTTTATTTATAGTATATTTTTTATATCACATTTACATAAGTATTCAGACCCTTTACTCAGTACTTTGCATCTTTGGCAGCGATTACAGCCTTGAGTCTTCTTGGGTATGACGTTACAAGCTTGACACATCTGTATTTGAGGTGTTTCTCCCATTCTTCTCTGCGGATCCTCTTAAGCTCTGTCAGGTTGGATGGGGAGCGTTACTGCACAGCCACAGCTATTTTTAGGTCTCTCCAGAGATGTTAGATGAGGTTCAAGTCCGGGCTATGGCTGGGCCACTCAAGGACTTGTCCTGAAGCCACTCATGCGTTGTCTTCGCTGTGTGCTTAGGGTCGTTGTCCTGTTGGAAGGTGAACCTTTGCCCCAGTCTGAGGTCCTTAGCACTCTGGAGCAGGTTTTCATCAAGGATCTCTCTGTACTTTGCTTCGTTCATCTTTGCCTCGATCCTGACTCCCTGCAGCTGAAAACATCCCCACAGCATGATGCTGCCACCACCATGCATCACTGTAGGGATGGTGCCAGGTTTCCTCCAGACGCGACACTTGGCATTCAGGCCAATCTTGGTTTCATCAGACCAGAGAATCTCATTGTCTGAGAGTTTTTAGGTGCCATTGGGAAAACTCCAAGCGGGCTGTCATGTGCCTTTTACTGAGGAGTTGCTTCCGTCTGGCCAGTCTATCATAAAAGCCTGATTGGTGGAGTGCTGCAGAGATGGTTGTCCTTCTGGAAGGTTTTCCCATGTCCAGAGAGGAACTCTAGACCTCTGTCAGAGTGACCATTGGGTTCTTGGTCACCTCCCTCACGTCCTTCTCCCCCGATTGCTCAGTTTGGCCAGGTAGCGAGCTCTAGGAAGAGTCTTGCTGGTTTCAAACTTCTTCCATTTAAGAATGATGGAGGCCACTGTGTTCTTGGGGACCTTCAATGCTGCAGAAATGTTTTGGTACACTTCCCCAGATCTGTGCCTCGGAGCTCTACGGACAATTCCTTCAACCTCATGGCTTGGTTTTTGCTCTGACATGCACTGTCAACTGTGGGACATTATATAGACAGGTGGATCCCATTACAAATCATGTCCAATCAATTGCATTTACCACAGGTGGATTCCAATCAAGTTGTAGAAACATGTCAAGGATGATCAATGGAAACAGGATGCTCCTGAGCTCAATTTTGAGTCTCATAGCAAAGGGTCAATACGCATGTAAATAAGGTATTTCTGTTTTGTATTTTTAATACATTTGCAAACATTTCTAGAAACCTGTTTTCGCTTTGTCATTATGCTGTAATGTGTGTAGAATGCAGATATTTTTTTCTTCATTTAATCCATTTTAGAGTAAGGCTGTACCGTAACAAAATGTGGAAAAAGTCAATGGGTGCGAATACTTTCCTAAGGCAGTGTCCAGGGTGTTCCAGCCAGGCCTGCTGCATATCTTTAGCCCAGCCCCAGGACTCAAGTGCCATGAACCCAACTTTTTCAGAGACTGTCATTGGTTTCACAGGCATTTCCTGGTTGCTCATGCTTATTCAAGGCTTTAATGGTGGGTCAGTTTGTATTCTGAAGTTTAGGGTTTGATTTTGAGGGTACCCACAGCCAATC